>NC_138104.1:908739-916239 GCF_964146895.1 Miniopterus schreibersii
AATAAAAAGGAATAAAATATTTATGCATGCATTAACTTGAATGGATCTCAAGGTCATCATTCTGAATGAAAAAAATGCTAATTTTGCCCGGCTGGGTGTGGCTCAGCGGTTGAGGGTCAACCTAGGATCCAGGTGATCGGGGTTCGATTCCCAGTCAGGGCACAGGCTCCGGTTCCGGGCTTGATCCCCAGTCGGGGTGCGTGCAGGAGGCAGCCGATCAATGACTCTCTCATCATTGATGTTTCTATCTCTCTCTCTCCTTCTCCTTTCCTCTCTCTGAAATCAATAAAGATATATTTTTTTAAAAAATGCTAATTTCAAAAGGTTACATACTATATGATTGCATTTATATAAAATCCTTGAAATGACAAAACCATAAAAAAGGAGAAGAGATCAATGGTTGCCAGGGGAGAGGGACCAGAACAAGAGATGAGAATGACTATGAAAGGGTAGCACAAAAGAATTCCTTTGTGAATGTAGAACAGGTCTGTATCCCGACTGTGGCGTTGTTTATACACATCTAGACTACAGATTATACTCAGATTTAACCAGTTTTTATATGCACGTGTAGCTCTAGGCCATTTAATCCACATATAGATGTTGGCTTTGATATTGCAAGCAGCTGGGTGAAGGGCTCACAGAACTCTAGTACTACTCTTCAAATTTCCTGTGAGTCTGTAATCATTTTAAAATAAAAAATTTGAAAAAAAATGCTGGCTAGAAGAGATATACCACAGTAAGTATGTTTATACACTGCTGTGAAAAGTAAATTGTTCCAACAATTAGGCCATATATATCAATATTCTTACAATTATTCTTACTCTTTAATCCTGTAGGACTCTATCTTTGGGAGTTAATCAAATAATCATTCAAAATGCATGTACAAGAATGTGCACAACACAATACCAATCAGACAAAAACAACCTGGCTATTTAACCATGGAGTTACTATTAAGTAAAGGAAACTTCATTCATATGGTAAATTATCATGCAGCCACTAAAATCCATGATTTTGAAGAATATTTAGTATGTGTGGAAATGTCTGGTAATAACCTGAGTGGAAAGCAATATGTATATTGTAATTCCAAATTTAAAAAGTAATTAATAAAATTCTAGAAAATAATTATAATATTCATAGGGGCCAATTCTAGGTGGTTGGATTTTATGTAATTTTTATTTCTTTACACTTAACTAAATTTCCAAATATTATATGATGAACATGCATTACTTTGCAAGAAAAAATGTGTGTATGTATATGGGAGGGGATGGGAAGAGACAGAGAATGGTCTAGCTTAGTATTTCTCATACTTTCATGTGCTCTTATTAAAATGCAGATTTTGGTTCAGCAAGTCTGGAGCCAGGCCTAAGATTCTGCATTTCATGACGGTCTTATCACAAACCTGTACCCTCACCATATTCTGATGCATCACGTACCACAAACAACAACAGCAAAGTTTTAAAAATTTCTCAGATTCTCAAACCTGACAAAGAAGCTAGAGGATATTTCAACCAAATTAAAAAAACCCATTCAATAAATTGTGCCAGGAAAGTGACTAGCGATTCAGGTAGGAGAGCAACAGCATCATTCCAAAACAAATTCCAAATAGATTAAACAGACAAAGGTAAAAATATAATTAAATATATACATATAATATATATTCTATATATATTCTGACTTCTGAATTAAAAATAATTCCTATGGATAAATGCAATACAGGAATAATAACTAACATTAAGCACTTATCTATGTGCCAGGTACTATTTAAGCTTCATATCACTTGTGCCATAACACCTGGGGCCAGCAAATTGAGAGCCAAAAAGGGAGGAGCCAAGATCACTCTCTCCTATTTCAAAATCCTCTCCCAATGGGTTACTCATCACTTGCCTCTCCCATCCCTACCTGGCCAGCTTCTTACTCTGTTCTCTGATTTATACATGATCAGTTAGGTTCCTGGCTCACTCTTGCTTCTATTTGTTAGGCTCTGTGATTTCAGCCCTTCTAGTCCCCCATCCATAGGTAGACTTGTCCTAGCTAAGGTAGGACATATGTGACTAATATGTAAGAAGTACATATGTGACTCAGGTTGGTGTGTAGAGAGCTCATTCTTGGCACTGCTTCCTGGCTGTCAATACATGACCTTATACCCTAGGTACTACTCTTGTAGCAGATAGATCTCTGACTCCCTTTTAGGAATCATCTTTTTTGTAATGAGCAGTCCTATATGTAGATTCTTCCCAGCTACTTAACCTCCCTCTTGGTTCAGGAACATTCACTATGGAATTCTCTCCAGGCCATATTAGACTACTGTGCCAAACAACCCAAGCAGACTTTCATGAGTAATAGCTACAGTATTACACCAACTTTTCCTGCCCTACATTCTTCTCTAACTATTGAAATGATATTCTCTCTTTCTCTTTCTTTATCTTTTTCTCAAACCCTTCCAGTTCTATCCACTTGAAATTAAGCTTCCTAAATGAATTGCCCACATTTATGTTACTGTCTTATTCACTTCCTATATAAATCAGGGCTCTCCAGAGAAACAGAACCAATAGGATGCATGGATGGACAGATGGATGGATAGATAGATGATAGATGATGATGATAGATAGAGATGATAGATGATAGATGATAGATGATATAGATAGATCAGATTAGATAGATAGATGATAGATAGATGATAGATAGATAGATAGATGATAGATGATAGATAGATGATAGATGATAGATAGATAGATGATAGATAGATGATAGATAGATGATAGATAGATAGATAGATAGATAGATAGATAGATAGATAGATGATAGATAGATAGATAGATGATAGATAGATAGATAGATGATAGATGATAGAAAGATAGATGATAGATGATAGATAGATAGATAGATAGATAGATAGATAGATAGATAGATAGATGATAGATAGATAGACAGATAGATAGATAGATAGATGATAGATAGATGATAGATGATAGATGATAGATGATGATAGATGATATAGATGATAGATGATAGATAGATAGATAGATGATGATAGATAGATAGATAGATAGATAGATAGATAGATAGATAGATAGATAGATGATAGATAGATAGATGATAGATAGATAGATAGATAGATAGAGATAGATAGATAGAGATAGATAGATGATAGATAGATGATAGATAGATATAGATAGATAGATGATAGATAGATAGATAGATAGATGATAGATAGATAGATAGATAGATAGATAGATAGATAGATAGATGATAGATAGATAGATAGATAGATATAGATAGATAGTAGATAGATAGATGATATAGATGATAGATATCGATAGATGATAAATAGATGATAGATGATAGATACAGATAGATGATAGATAGATGATAGATATAGATAGATGATAAATAGATAGACAGATAGATAGATAGATGATTGATAGATAGATAGATAGATAGATAGATAGATAGATAGATAGATAGATGATAGATAGATATAGATAGATGATAGATAGATAGATGATAGATAGATAGATAGATGATAGATAGATAGATGATAGATAGATAGATAGATAGATAGATAGATAGATAGATAGATAGATAGATAGATGATAGATGATGATAGATAGATGATAGATGATAGATAGATAGATAGATAGATAGATAGATAGATAGATAGATGATAGATAGATAGAGATTAGATAGATGATAGATGATATATATAGATAGATGATAGGCAGATGATAGATGATAGATAGATGATGATGATAGATAGATAGATGATAGATAGATAGATAGATGATGATAGATAGATAGATAGATAGATAGATATAGATGATAGATAGATGATAGATAGATGATAGATAGATAGATAGATAGATAGATAGATAGATAGATAGATAGATAGATAGATAGATGATAGATGATAGATAGATAGATAGATAGATAGAGATAGATTAGATAGATAGATGACAGATGATAGATATAGATAGATGATAGGTAGATGATAGATAGATAGATGATAGATAGATAGATGATAGATGATAGATAGATAGATAGATAGATAGATAGATAGATAGATAGATAGAGATAGATTAGATAGATAGATGATAGATGATATATATAGATAGATGATAGGCAGATGATAGATGATAGGCAGATGATAGATGATAGATAGATAGATGATAGATATAGATAGATGATAGATAGATAGATAGGTAGGTAGATGATAGATGATAGATAGATAGATAGATAGATAGATAGATAGATAGATAGATAGATGATAGATAGATAGATAGATAGATGATAGATGATTGATGATAGATAGATAGATGATAGATAGATGATAGATAGATAGATAGATAGATAGATAGATAGATAGATAGATAGATAGATGATAGATAGATAGATGATAGATGATAGATAGATAGAGATAGATTAGATAGATAGATGACAGATGATAGATATAGATAGATGATAGGTAGATGATAGATAGATGATAGATAGATGATAGATAGATAGATGATAGATGATAGATAGATAGATAGATAGATAGATAGATAGAGATAGATTAGATAGATGATAGATGATATATATAGATAGATGATAGGCAGATGATAGATGATAGATAGATAGATAGATGATAGATAGATATAGATAGATAGATGATAGATAGATAGATAGATAGATAGATAGATAGATAGATAGATAGATAGATGATAGATAGATGATTGATGATAGATAGATAGATGATAGATGATAGATAGATGATGATAGATGATATAGATAGATAGATAGATAGATAGATAGATAGATAGATAGATAGATGATAGATAGATAGATAGATAGATGATAGATAGATAGATAGATGATAGATAGATAGAGATAGATAGATTAGATAGATAGATGATAGATGATAGATATAGATAGATGATAGGTAGATGATAGATAGATGATAGAGATAGATGATAGATAGATAAATAGGCAATAGATTAGATAGATGATAGACAGATAGATGATAGATATAGATGATAGATTAGATAGATGACAGATAGATGATAGATAGATGATAGATAGATGATAGATAGATATAGATAGATAGATAGATAGATAGATAGATAGATAGATGATAGATAGATAGATAGATATAGATAGATAGATAGATAGATAGATAGATAGATAGATAGATAGATATAGATAGATAGATGATAGATAGATAGATGATGATAGATAGATGATAGATAGATGATAGATTAGATCGATAGATAGATGATAGATAGATAGATGATAGATAGATAGATGATAGATAGATAGATGATAGATAGATGATAGATAGATAGATAGATAGATGATAGATAGATAGATAGATAGATGATAGATAGATGATGATAGATAGATAGATAGATAGATTAGATAGATAGATAGATAGATAGATAGATAGATAGATAGATAGATAGATAGATGATAGATGATAGATAGATGATAGATAGATAGATAGATGATAGATGATAGATAGATAGATAGATAGATAGATAGATAGATAGATAGATAGATGATAGATAGATATAGATAGATAGATAGATAGATAGATAGATGATAGATAGATAGATAGATAGATAGATGATAGATAGATAGATAGATAGATAGATAGATAGATAGATAGATAGATATAGATAGATAGATAGATGATAGATAGATAGATGATAGATGATAGATAGATAGATAGATGATAGATAGATTAGATAGATGATGATAGATAGATAGATAGATAGATAGATAGATAGATAGATAGATAGATGATAGATAGATATAGATAGATAGATGATGATAGATAGATAGATAGATAGATAGATAGATATAAATAGATAGATGATAGATGATAGATAGATAGATGATGATAGATAGATGATAGATAGATGATAGATAGATAGATAGATAGATAGATAGATAGATAGATAGATAGATAGATAGATAGATGATAGATGATAGATAGATGATAGATAGATAGATGATAGATGATAGATAGATAGATAGATAGATAGATAGATAGATGATAGATAGATAGATAGATAGATAGATAGATAGATAGATAGATAGATAGATGATAGATAGATGATAGATAGATAGATGATAGATAGATAGATAGATAGATAGATAGATAGATAGATGATAGATAGATAGATAGATAGATAGATAGATAGATAGATAGATAGATAGATAGATGATAGATAGATAGATGATAGATGATGATAGATAGATAGATAGATAGATAGATAGATGATAGATAGATTAGATAGATGATAGATAGATAGATAGATAGATAGATGATAGATAGATATAGATAGATAGATGATGATAGATAGATAGATAGATAGATAGATAGATATAAATAGATAGATGATAGATGATAGATAGATAGATGATGATAGATAGATGATAGATGATAGATAGATGATAGATAGATAGATAGATAGATAGATAGATAGATAGATAGATGATAGATGATAGATAGATGATAGATAGATAGATGATAGATGATAGATAGATAGATAGATAGATAGATGATAGATAGATAGATAGATAGATAGATAGATAGATAGATAGATAGATAGATAGATGATAGATAGATAGATGATAGATAGATAGATAGATAGATAGATAGATAGATAGATAGATAGATGATAGATAGATAGATAGATAGATAGATGATAGATAGATAGATGATAGATGATGATAGATAGATAGATAGATAGATAGATGATAGATAGATTAGATAGATGATAGATAGATAGATAGATAGATGATAGATAGATTAGATAGATAGATAGATAGATAGATAGATAGATAGATAGATAGATATAAATAGATAGATGATAGATGATAGATACATAGATGATGATAGATAGATGATAGATGATAGATAGATGATAGATGATAGATAGATAGATAGATAGATAGATAGATAGATAGATAGATAGATAGATAGATGATAGATAGATATAGATAGATGATAGATAGATAGATGATAGATAGATAGATAGATGATAGATAGATAGATAGATAGATAGATAGATAGATAGATAGATGATAGATGATGATAGATAGATGATAGATGATAGATAGATAGATAGATAGATAGATAGATAGATAGATAGATAGATGATAGATAGATAGAGATTAGATAGATGATAGATGATATATATAGATAGATGATAGGCAGATGATAGATGATAGATAGATGATGATGATAGATAGATAGATGATAGATAGATAGATAGATGATGATAGATAGATAGATAGATAGATATAGATGATAGATAGATGATAGATAGATGATAGATAGATAGATAGATAGATAGATAGATAGATAGATAGATGATAGATGATAGATAGATAGATAGATAGATAGATAGAGATAGATTAGATAGATAGATGACAGATGATAGATATAGATAGATGATAGGTAGATGATAGATAGATAGATGATAGATAGATAGATGATAGATGATAGATAGATAG